>NC_136613.1:7883195-7923195 GCF_933228915.1 Telmatherina bonti
TGACTTCTGGATGAGACACTTTAACTGGTAATGCTGGATAGAAAACACGAAGCTCTTCCCTTTTTTCATGCAGTCACTGGTTTTTGCATGGCACTCTCACGGCAGCCTGATTGTCTCCCCGACTGCTTCAGTTTTAGTTCAGTCGATGTCATATACACCATGATGTCACTTCCATTGCAACGCTATAAAGTTGTGTTTAATCTCAGTGGCCCTGAAGCTGCAGTCCGGCAGGTTTTCACCGTTTCCCTGCTCCAACACACTTGACACAAATGAAATGGCTCCAACAGCCAGTTAAGGCGCTGAATCAGCAGAAAACATCCCATCGGTGCAGTTTGTGGTTGTTCTAATCATTCAGACAGTGAAAGTGATCAATGCTACTACCAGGTAAAACACGCCAAGAAAAGTGGTTTCCAAACCTCTTACTGGGACCAAATGGAGTAGAACCAGTAGGATTTAGCCACAAACGCTTTGCAAGTCACCTTCGTTCTGTTAATTTGGCCTCTTCACTGTTGTTTTAATACACACAGAGATGACAACATTCACCAGTTTGGATTCAATCTTCATGATGAAGATGACAGACTGGGTTTCTATGGGGAATCTTGGTCCAGATCTTCCTGACCCTTTTTTTTTTTTTTTTTGTCAGGAATAAACAAGTTATATTTGTCTGTGATGTAAATGCAGTTTATGGATCTTCCCAGACTTTTTATTGCTGATTTTTCCAACTTATGCTGTAGAAATGAAATGCCATATGCAAGCTTAGCCAATCAAACCAGGTCTTATTTACAAACAGCATCACAGGTAATCAATCCGATTGATTTGGTCTGTAAAGTGCCCGGAGATGACTGCTGTGAATTGGTGCGATACGCATAAAGCTGAGCTGAAGTGAATTGAAATCCAATAGAAATCATTGCACATGGATCACAGTAAGCTAGTGTGAGCTCTGATGGTTCTGGTAGTTTTGACACTGTTGGGTGATTTCAGCTGTAGTACACTTCATGCAGTCAAATCCAAGTGGTTGTGGGAAAAAGAAAAGGTTACTTAGTGAGAGGCCTTCGTTGATCAGGCGACATGCAGCTAAAAAAGCCGGGCTTTGAACCAGAGCCGGCTGAGCTGAGGAACATCAGCAGCTAATGTTCCATGTGAGCTAAATACGACCCTACAGATGCTGAGGACCAGACTAAACCCGATGTGTGCATGTGCACACTAAGAAGCACCAGTCCTCCCATGTAGGATAACAAAATAACCAGAAGAAACTCGTCCAAAACCTCTACTGAGCATCGCCAACACCAAACAAAGCTCAGCTAAAACAACAAAAACTTCAAGAAAAAAATCTTCACTTTTATGTTATGTGGTCAAAACTTATATTCCAGATAAAAAGTCAAGGAGTTTTATAAAAAGAAGAAACAATTTTGGGGTTTATTTTATGTTTTCAGTTTGAGTGTACCATCTTTTTGCAATACACAACCTTTGGATTTGCTTCCTTCTGGAACCTTCTTGGTGTTTCTGAGGTGAATTTGGGAACAAACCTTCATTTCTTTTGACTATAGAGGCGTAAATGATCTAAATCAGACAATGGATTGCTAACGTCTCCTAAGATAATGCTCCTGCTGACTGGATGCCTCCTGGGGGGGGGTTGTACTGCGGAGAAACGCTAATCTCAGCCAGAAATGCTGAACTGAAAGTGATCTGCTGCATAAACTTGCTCATCTCGCATTGTCTTCATCATCGTGACATCAGCGCTGGTCACCGCTTTCAGTAAAAGTCTCATGAAGTCATTTTGCTTCCTGTAAAAGAGTAAAGATCCAGAAACTTCCATGATGTTGATGTTGCAGAGAGAACCGAGTCTTTTTTTCAGTCGATCTGCTCTTTAACAAACATGGTCGAGGGGCTGCAGACTTCCTCAACAGAACTAATATCTCTCCAGCTGTAAGTGTTTTAATATTGTTGGAGATGTGTAGATTTATGTTAAAGCTTCAAAGTGTAATGGTTAGACTGGTTGGAATGGAAGTAAAAATATTGAAGTGATATTGTAATATTATCTGGTAAAAAAAAAAAGTAAGGTGCTTTTATCCATCATAGTATTTAAAAAAAAAAAAGGAGAAAAGGATTCTTCATAAGTAACTTCTCTTTGTAAGAAAATTTGTCCAAGTAAACCCACCGATTACTGATCGAGTCATCTGTGATCGACTACTTTGCTCGTGGAAAATAAAAACAGCCATGAGAACAACACGTTAAAAATGCCTTGACTTGAATATTGTTTTTATTGTTTTTATTGAACACTGATTTACCTGCTGATCGTGTCTCAATAGATGATGTCTGAGATAAAGCAGAGGAAATGTGTTGCTCCTGCTCGTCCATTACAAGACTGGACGTGACGGCAGTAACATGGTGTCTGTTTTTTATTTGTCCACTTTACAGGTAAAATCTCTGCTTTTTACATTTCACATCTGTATTTATGTTCTCTGTGATTCATGAGAAAAGCTGGAAGTGAAATCCGTCCACACAACTCATTTAATCTTTCATTTAAGTTTAAATTGCTAAAGTTTTCTTGCTAGCTGCATCACGTCGAACGGGCCGGGCCATAAAAGATATAAGTAGTTTGTGTGCAACGTTCAGCACTAAAGAGTTTATAGTAAACTGTTGTGACCTGTACTATGATTTTGTATAGTTAATAACATGATGCTTGAACAGTGGAAGTCATCATGCTGGTTATTCTGCTAGATGTCAGAGTATTTCCATTAAAGTCTGTTTTATTTAATAGTCTGAAACATTTAAAACTACAGTATCCATTTCCATTTGCACGCTGTGATTTTGGCAGCTAATCTTCAGTTGTAATTTAATCCTTTTATTTCGTAATATTTAAAGACGTATTGCTGAAAATATTGTCCTTGTGGGAAAACATCCATTACTGGACGTGACAGCAGTAACATCGTGTCAGTAACAACATCAGCAGTTTTCAATGTAATTCTATGGATAAAAATGATGAACTCAGCACATATAGGTGACGGCAAGTTAAATGGGAATATTTTTCCCCATTTAATTTTGTTTCATGTTTTCCTACAAATAAAGCTGTATTTTGCAAGGTTGATTTGCAGCAGCAGGAGGGGCGCTGTGGAAGATTAAGCCATGTTGACATGAAGACAATCTGTTTAGCTGCTGACCGGCAATGCAGCAGGATGAGGAGGCTTTGGAGCGGGTCATCTGCTTTTAGAGTTGCAGGGTTTTTCCTCCACATATTAATTCAATCACATTACTCCGAGTCAACGGGATTTAAGCCCGCCATCGCCAAATATGCCGGCAAGGTCGGCTTCATCCGAGCTTCGGGGATCTCCAGCAGGTGTTTGGAGCTATTATTAAAAATGATTTCTATTGCATAACCAGTAAGTAGATCAGTCCGAATGAAGTACAGATCTAAGATAAGCATCAAATCCCAGCTTGCAAACATGCATTTTATCTGTTTTGATGCTTATTTTTAGTTTTTCCATCAGAGGTTTCTGCACGAGGAGAGTCGGGGACAATAATAGCTGACAGCACAGCATCAAGGGGATTAATGTAAAAGAAAATTCTCTTCCACTAAGTACAGACAGAAATGCCTTTGCATATTACATGGAGATTATCTTTTCATTCCGTTGCCTTAAAGTGTCTATGAACCAAACCTTCTGCTGCGAACTCGCGTCTGAAATATTCAAGACAGCCATGGACCAAACCGCAAACCATTCAAAGTAAAATAAATGTCACGGTTGTTCCCATCTTTTATTCCAAACTTCAGTCTCTCGCTGAATGAGTCATGAAATCTTCATTACCTCATAATGGTTCTTTATAAAACCTGACGCTCCATCCACTGCCTTTCACAACCATTTTACTGCCAATTTAAAAGCTAGCTTTGGTCTGATTGGCTGACCGTCCACAAGCTGAAGGGCGACACGAGGTGCATCAGTAAGACAAGCAAGGCGCATGTAGCCGATGGAGGACTGATCCTTTAACACAAAATACACAAATAGAAATGTAGTTTATAACTAAATAAAAATGGATAAAAGTGATAAATGAACTTTGAGAAATAAGTTTCTTTTCCAAATTATTTTGAATAAAAGAAGAAGCAGAGTATAATTCCTGCAGATTTGTGGTTCTCAAACCTTTCGAGCCACAACCTCCTAAAAAACACATGTTGGCAGAAACTCATGTTTCCTCTGACTAAGGCTGGAAAAACTGTCAGATTCTTTCGATATGAGGATTGTTTTTGTTTTTTGCAGTTCATCCCTGTGTCCAGACGTCGCTGAGATCATGCCAAGTTCGGATTTTTAATATACTTTATTATAATTTTCTTATTTAAGCATTGTTGTGTTAAAAAAATGAAGGTGTTAATTTCATAGATTTCTTATGTACGGTGGCTGGGAGGTGCAAAACAAATTAACATTTCAAAAAACATTTCAAAATTAAAAAAAAAAAAAAAAAAAGAAAACTATTTCAAAAAATAAAAAACAAATTTAAATTTAAAAAACCAAGTTTAAATATCAAAAAACACATTTAAATAATAATAATTAAAAAAAATCCCTTTTTAGGAAACATTTAAATTTTTAAAAACATTTATATTTCAATAAAACATTTTTACATTTTTAGGAAACAAATATACATTTAAGAAAACAAAATAAAATGAAGAAAACAAATTCCTATTTGAGGAAACAAATTTATATTTCAGGAAACACTTTCAAAAGAGCCGAGACAATCTATAATTGGCAGAACACTTTTACAAATTAGCAAAAGGCAGCTTTTTACGGAAAAGGAGGGACTTAAACACCGGAAGTGGCACAATGGTGACATCATTTTGTAGACGAGACATAAATTTTCTAGTCTAAATGTTGAGGTGGAGTCGGTACTGTCGTGTTACCCCCCCCCCCCCATTTGAAAGTTACTGTTGCAGAGCATCACTTGTGATTATTTCTGCTCTGAGTGTGTCAGCGGAGGATGCAGAACTACACCTGGAACAGTGCAGATGTGGAGCATTTAATGATGTGCAGATCCATGTGTCAATATCAGCCGATATCGGTTGATACTGATGTCATCGCGCTGATACTTTAGTTCCAGTTCCTCTCTACTATGCAGTTTGTGCTGCCTTTCATGAACGAAGCGACCTGGTTAGCTGCTTGTCCATTGCAGTGTTGATCAGTGACATGTTGCTCCTCCTCCCGTCTCTTGTGTTTGATGTGGTACCGTCACATGACTCAGCTGTGCAGGTAAACAAGTGAGCACACGGGGACCGGCTCGCAGCACACACACCACCACCTGGACCAGAATGTCAGATGACACCATCCTGCAGCCATACTGTAGAGTAAATAGTCAGAATCTTCATTAATAACATGATAAAGGGACGGTTTCAAATCTTTTTAGTTATTTGCACAGTATAAAAACATCAAAATGGGATGAAAACTTAGTTATAAGATATTTCACATTAAAATTTAAAAACAAAACAAAAAAAACATTAAAATGACATATTTGATGTTGAACAAGAAATAAACATTACACGAAGTTAAAAAAAAAAAAATTCAGACAAAATCCCTTATTAAAGCTGTGTGTGGTTTTTTTCAACATTGTTTTAAATGTTTTAAAATGTGTTTGAGTCGTGACAGTACTTCCATGAAGCTGGAGAGACATCCTGAACCATCCCTCGTGCAGGAGATTCCACTGCATACATCACAACAGTCATTACACAGTATGTCAATATGCCCTTAGGTCTCCTGCAACCCATCAGTGAATCATTAAATGACCCTTTGCATCCTGGTGAAAGCTACAAATCCTGTTTGATTGCGATACGAATAAATACGAATAAACTGAAGATTGGCTGAGGAATGCCAGCATGTGCCTGATTTAGTCTTTTTAGTAATGTGTTCCGAATAATCTTGAAAATGATTAAAAATTTATCCTAAAGTTACTTTTTTTCCTGACTTTAACTTTTTCCCCAATTTGGCTTCAGTTTTTTTTACTCTTAAAATTATCACTGCTGTGTTACATGAAAACTTCCTCCAGTTTTGCAGAAGCTATAACCGTTGAACCTGTAACTTTCTATACGTCTGCACAAAGCATCACTCATTGTCTAAACATGTGAGAGACTCAGCTTCACCCGTTTCAAAGGGCTTTTGATCTCTGAGGCAGAGACTGTTCAGCCAGGGAGACACGTCGACATCAATCAGGATCTCTGCTCATAGTTAGCAGGAATTCTTCAAAGCTGTTTCACACTCAGACCCAACTCCATCAGTTCTCCATGTGTCCTCGTTCTACTAACTAATCACACTGTTCCATATAAATATCCATACACTCATGGTTGACAAGAAGACTGATTTGACTGTCATGTTTGTCTGTTAGGTTTGCGGTCACATACATACTGTATTTAAATGATAGATGTAGCCTCAGGGTCTGAAAAGTGAAGCCACAGTCTACAACATGCATTCTGCATAGTGGCCAGCAGAGGGCAGATGTTCCATTGCCAAAGCTGTATACTTTAATACCTCACTATTAAATCATTTGGTTATTTTTACAGCTTTAATATCTTAATCACTTCTTTTTTTTTTTTTTTTTTTTTTTTTTTTTTTTAAATCACTTGTTTCAAATGTATTCCAGCATATGATGGAAGGTAAATTTACATATAATATATATTTTGATATATAGTTTGAGTTGGTCAAACCTACTTATTGTAATAGGCCCCTCAGATTTTTCCAACATCTACAGTCTATACTTATAATGACTAAATATTATCTATGATATAACATCTATCTATTATTTATATGTATATATATATATATATATATATATATATATATATATATATATATATATATATATATATATATATATATACAGTGTTGTCTACTTTGTGCTCCAGTAGCCCATTTGTCATCACAGCACCCTGGTTCTTCAGTGTGTTCAGACATCATCTATTGACCAGGCCACGTCTGAGCAGGTATGTCAGCTTCTTTATTTCCACTCATCATGAGGTAGGTGGGCAGTAGCGCTAAGGGTCTTGCCCAAGGACCCAACTGGATGATGTTGCTTTGGAGCTACGTAAATACCGAGCACCATGTTCCCTGCAGACAGAGGCACTAATCATGGCAGCACAGGAGCAGGCCCTGAGCACCAGAGCGATCGGGGCCCAGATCTACCATATCAGGCAGGATCCTGGGTCTGTCAAGATTTATTCATGTTCATATTTACATTCATATGTACATTTACATACACACACACACACACTGTGTACAATACATGTTATTAATAAGATTATATGACAGTCCTCTAATCAGATGGTTGCTATCAATCTATACACATACATGTTTTGTAGTAGCCATTTAATTGCAAATAGGGGTGAAAATCCAAAGTTTGATCAGCATTAATATATTGATTCAATAGGTGACAATTCAGTGTTTGCAGAGATCACAAATTATGTCATGATTTGAATTGAATTTAATCAGAGAATGATTTAACAGAATCACTTCCATTCATTTGAAATGGCAAAACAATCAAATTAACATTTAAAGAAATATTTCACTAAACTATTTTAACCTTCTGATGCATGAATAATTGAAAAATTAATGCCACATTTTTTTCACATGCAATAAGAGACCGTTTTCTTTCTTAAATATTATTTGACTTTTTATTTAGTTTATTCAATCTATTCTTTAGATATATTTATAAAATCATATATCGTAATATTTATATAACAGAAATATTCTATAAAAATGTAATCGTATTATTTTCTTGTCCTGGGCATCACTGAGGTAAAGTTGCTTGTTAAATATCTGTGTATATATAACATTTTATATTATATTTGTTTATTCTTCAGTGAGTAGATGTGTATTGGGTGACTCTCCTAATGTCCACTGAAGTGGCAAAATTGCAAATAAACCATCTTCACTTATGAATATACGAGATAACAAACTTTAAATAGGCGTCCACTGTAGTGTACACGATGCACCAAAGATTAAGAAAAGGATACTGAGCTTTAGAAAATTCATGAAAAGTGAAATAAAACTGAATGTATACATTGTTTTCGTAGACATTTCAGAGGGATGTAAAAAGTGCCACTTGTTTAGTCCTAAAAATGATTATTGTTCAATCTTCCTGCTGCAGGCAGAAGCAGGTTAGTGAAGCATAAAAGCTGGAAATATTAAGTCACCTGTCAGAAACAAACCTACAAACCCTCTTCATTAAAAGTAACATTAGCTGGCAAACAAGATGTTTAATGATTATTTTGGAGCTGTGCAGAAATGAGGTAATTTGGGTTCATTTCTAACACACTGATTTTATTAGAGGCTGGACGGTAACATGGTACCTACAAGTAATTACTTTATAAATTACAAAAAAAAAAGTATTGAATTGCAGTTTATGTTGTAAACAAAGCAGAACGTTTGTTGTGTATGATTTCCTGGTACACCGATCACACTGATGCACATGCCGAGCTCGGCGACTGACGTGGCAGCGTTGGGGCTTTCTTCAGCGAGTGTTCAGACCTCTATAAGGACTCCATTTTAAAAAAACAAACATTGCTGACAAGTTTGGCAACTTTCTTTTGTGTTATTGGAGACTTTTGGTGACAGATGATCGCCTCTGCTGCACGACGAGGATGAAAGTCAAACGCAAACGTTTCTGCTGTCACATAAAAAATTTAAGACAAGAATGTGGACAAAAACATGTAAACAGTTAAAATTACTGGAACACATTGTCAACTATTCAGAGACCAGCTGGAGCTGTTAACGTACCTAAAAGACACTTTGACTTTAGGTTTGTTCTCATTCTTTTTTTTTATCTGTTTTTTACTGAAATGCAATTAAATCAGATTATCCAGACATTAACAGAGTTTTCAAAGTGAAGACTGGGTAATGTTGGGGAGCTACCAAGGTCTGAAAGTGGCGCCCTGTCTTGGCTCCTCCCCCTCTGGTTTTGTTTTTTTATCACCTCCTCCAAGGAGGTTATGTTTTTACTAGCTTTTGTCTGTTTGTGTTCAAGATAACTCATGAAGTTATGGACAGATTTTAATTATATTTTCAGGAGTTTTTGGGAATGTGAAAAGGAAGAACTGGTTTAATTCTGGTGCTGATCTGGATCACCATTTGGATCCTGGAACTTTTTAAAGGCCTTGGCGGAGGTTTGCTCTCTCCGAGTGTTTTTGTAGTTAGCAGGTTTTCCACCGAGGATTTTCTCTTTCTCGGCTGTTTAGCAGGAGGAGGCAAACAAACCGAGCCGGGTCGGGAAATCCTTCCTGCATTTTCTCAGCCATGTTTGCCTTCCGAGTTTCTTCTTCACTACTTTTTATTTTCATCCTAACACGCTGTTTATATGCAGGGTGTTGCTATCAGGTATGCACTTCTGGAGGGGGAAGAGGGGAGCCGGGAGAAGAAGGTTATGAATTATAAGAAATGAACAACTTCAATTCGTTCGGAACGTTTGGATTGGTCAGAGTTTTTACAGATTCACAGTAAACTGAGGGTCAAACTATATTTCTTATTGTTCATGATTACAGAATGTATACACTGCTATCAGGACGAAGAACCACTTCACCCAGAATAAAGTAAAAATGCCTCTGAGCAACATTACCTACCCCAGCTTTAAGAGCTGTGACTATTACACAATTTAATTTAAATAAAAAAAATGTTGCTTACACACACACACACACACACACACACACACACACACAAACAGTGTGTGTGAGAATTACCCTCCATGATATGGCCATAAAAATATCAAATGACAAAACACAATTATGCAACTTAGAAACAATATTTCTGAAAGACTCTCACAGATTAATCACAGGTAGGTTTGTGTGTGTGTAGATAGAGAAGAGTGTTTGACAGGAATCCACATATGAAAAGCCCTGACAGCCACAGATGAGTGACACTGTGGAGACCAGGAGTCAGTGAACTGTCAATGGATCACCTCTGGAGTTTGAGCTTCTGTCTTCTTGTTGTGGATGCTTGCCTGCCTGAGGGCGACGCGTTTCCACTGAGCTCAGGTGATCAAACATTCAACACTGTCTCCTCCAACAGCCCTGGAAGTGCCCAACCATTCGGGATGGTCCACATCCAGGAATTTCACTGGCTGCCCTCAACATAATCCACTTACAGCTTCGGGGAAGTTGAAAGAGGAAGGTGGGAGAGCAAAGAAATGAGCCTAAAAAGGCGAAGAAAAAAAAAAAGAAAAGATCATGGGTGCAGGACGTTTTGTATTTGTGAGCTCCTATTAACTTTTAGCTGATCAAAGCTGACCTACAGGAGATCAGACCTTCTGTTCAACTCATTATCCTGTTAACAGAATAACACGGGCACAGCAGGAGCCTCCTGCCAGAACAAAAGTGCGAGTGAAGAAGCTTAACCAAAGCCTTGAGGAACGTGAACACTTTTTGTTTTGGTGCTCGCTTTACATTGGATTTTATCGGCTGTAGCCGCCTGACCAATCAGATGACTGGCTCAGTGTGGAGTCACAGTTGCAGCCATCCAGTCCCCTTTCAACGCTGCCTCTTGTTGCCAGGGTTGTTTGCGCCCTGCGGGGGTAGAGGTGGAAGTAGAGCAGAAAATGTCAACGGAGAACGGACGGGCTGTAGATCTGCCACCTGAGAACAAACATCACTCGGCTTGTTGAAGAGGAACAACAAGAGGCTGAGGATTTCTAGTGAGACTGCCTGCATGACTGAAATGTCCGTGGCATTCCCTGGCAGATGTGTACAAAAATCTGGGAGAGATGCTGGATCACGAGGATGGAGGTCATAAACTTTTAGAGTTCCACTGCTAAACAGAGGAAAGACAAATTCAGGGGGGTTTTTTTGGCTTAAAATCACCACATGCTGCTAATTTACATAAAACTACAACACATAATGTTGATCTCTAAGTTCAGAATGTAAAGAAATTCTGCCTGGACAGTAAGCCTGAAGACACAATATCATTATACACAGATAATAAATTCAGAACAATACAAGAGTAATAATAAAATGGCAGTTTTAGTGGTTTTATAAATGACATTGAATCTGATAAACAGCATCCAGAGATGGACTCTCTGGATGCTGCGGGGAGGGAAATCTAAGTCACGAAACAGGAGGAAGTGGGGGTCTGGGCATCTTCAGCATCACAAACTGTCCACTTGGATGTAAAATGCTACGTTGATAGTGGCGATGGCGCTTGTCCTGGAGTGCAAGGCAGACTGGAGATGGAGGTCCACTGACCAAGTATGGTTATCTCTGCTCGATGCTGAAACCAAAGTCCAGTTGTTTAGGTAGAGAGGGAGGGGTTGGGGAGCTTACAGCTGCACATGCGGAGTGTGTTTCAGAGGAATTAGCCTCCTGGATAAGAACCCAAGTGGTGATTTATCGTTGGACTGGATGAGGATTAATGAACGTTGTATTTGAGTGTACGGTGGTTTATAACTCTACATGGTACTAACCTACCCCAGCCAAATGCTGCTTATTGGTTTTGTAATTATATCTTCAGGAGTTGGTGGTGGACACTAGATATCAAACTGAAGGAGGATTTGGTTGCCTCACCTGAGGCAGCTGATAGGTCCCAAATGGCCAAAAGATCTGCAGCATCACCGGCAAGCCGAGCTGAAACTCTGAGATGGGAGGAGTTCACTGAGGCCATGGAGACTTTTGGTTGGTTCTGTCTTGGTGATAAGGAGGGTGGGGTCAAGGCCAATCTGTAATCTATGTTTTTGCTTTACTGAGATGCACTTTGCAAGTTTAAAAAACCCCAAATGTCCCACAGCTTAATAAGTTTGTAGTAGTAGAGTCCATCATCTCCTAATTTACAAGCAAACATTCAGGTCATTTGCAGAATCCTTTAGGTCCAGACATTAAATGAATTAACATCTTAAAGTGTTTTCTTGAAAGTGAGTCATAAACAGCAACTATTATCGGACCGTTTATCGGAAAGTTTGTGAGGAATGAACTGAAATGTTTTGCAGATTGACAGTGTGGACATATAGACTCTGTGTTGGATGCTGCAGACCAAAAGCAGCTCAGTGCAAGTGTGATCCAAACAACATGCCATGTAAACAAACAAATCACCCCCCACTTACAGAAATTGCAGCCTGACTTGATGCCAACATCACAATGCCAACTTCATTAATTAGATTTTTCATACATACGATGTACAACAACATGAAACCATCATAAGCAGACCAGTACTTGTGTTTTTTCTGTTTACAAAATTACAACCTGCACAGTTCTTTGAACCTTATATTAACTTGACTTCATCCAGTCTTCATCAAACACGTCTTCAGATCTGTGGACTCCACAAAGTCGAACAGAGAAAATTTGCGTCGCTCAGGTTCACTCAGAATTCATGCAGGAGACTTGAAGTGCCCTCAGCCCAGCAGGAGGGGTCATAATTGGAGCGTCTTGCTGATTTTAATGTGCTGGCTACTGCATATTTCAAAGGTTGGAATTTCAAAGTAGAGGAGGGAAGCCGGAAAAAGAGGCCCTTGCTTTCATTAAGCACAGAAAGATTTATTGAGGGAAGGGAGAAAAGGTTAATTGACAGCACAAAAAAAACGCCTGGAAAGTTGATGCTGGAGTCACTGGAAGACCATGAGTGTACTCCTCATGCAGAGGAGCCTCTTCGGATGGAGGGAAGCTTCAGGTGAACGATGCATTCCAAGTAATACAAACGTGTGGTGGGTTGATAGCTGCTCTGTTTCATATGATCAAGAATACCCCTTTCATGCATAGTGGTCACCATAATGGACATTTATTTACAAGCTTTTTTTCTTGTATATTCAAGAATGAAGATGGTATATTTGTAAATGAACCATTTCATTGGATTTTAGTAAGTAATCTAATACATTACCACTCACTGAAGAATAAATACATATGATAAAACTTAACATATATGCTTACATATGTAATTATGCCGTTCGATAAATAGTTATGCCTAAAAAAACATTTAAATCATATAATTATGATTATATATTATATTGTGAATATTAAATGTAATACATTAAAATAAATTATAAATAAAAATTTCACTAATAAGCAAAAAAGTGTCATTGCATTTGTCTGTTTTTGCATTTGTCCAAACTTTGTAATTAAGAGTTTTCTGAAAGCTTTCTGAGAGATTTCTGAATGTATTTCACAGTTTTTCTTGGGACATTCGCTCCTTTTTTTTTTTTTTTTTAATTTTCAGTCCGGATCTTGTAATTAACCATTTTCTAAAGAACATTGGTTTGTTTATTCATTCATTTTCTGTACTGCCTTGTCATTGGACAAGAAGCAGGGTACACCCTGGACAGGTCGACAGCCCATCACAGGGCTAACACAAAGAGACAAACAACCATTCACACTCACATTCACTCTCGGGGACAATTTAGAGTAAACAATTAACCTAACTTTGGTCTTTGGAAGGGAGGAAGCCAGAGTTCCCGGGGAGAACCCATGCACACATGGGGAGAGCACGCAAACTCCATGCACAAGAGCCACCATTTGAACCTCCCCCAGCTAACCACTACACCACCATGCAGCCCTAATGGTTTGTTGCTATAAATTCATAAATAACTTTTAGAAAAGGCTCCAACTTCAAGGAAATAAATCTTGTGTTGTCAAAATGTTTACTTTTATCAGTAAAAATAAGAAAGTGAATAGAAAAAGCAGTATTTTTGCACTAAAAGGGTGATTTAGAAAGAACTTTCATGTGTGTACCTGTCTCTTGCTCTTTGACACGAAACAACTTTTCAAGCTCTGAGCTGATAAGTACCAAACATCTCGAGGCAGAAACTGCAATTCACTGCTTTTTTCTGCTCTTGTGCATCACCTTAGAGCAGCAAATCCTTCTACCTTTCTGTGTCACTTGCTAGCAACTGGATATCAACACTCTGAGACCAAACCAATGGTAAATGGACTGTACTTATATAGCCGTTTTCTAGTCATTTTCACCACTCAAAGCACTTTATCACCGCATGTCACATTTACCCATTTGCGCGCACACACACACACACACACACACACACACACACTTGTACAGCACTTCTACATTTATAGGTAGCTATAGGTAGGTATAGGAGCAGTTGTCTTTCAATCGGAAGCTTGGGTGATTGATTCCGATGCCCAAGTGTCCTTGGGCAATGCACTGAATTCCAAGTTGCCCCCCGGATATGCCTATCGGGGTATGAGTGTGTGTGAATAGGTGAATGCGATGTGCTTTGAGAGGTCAATGTGACTGGGAAAGCGCTATATAAGTACAACTCCATTGACCATATATTAAGCGTTCTATCACACACATTCATACCCCAATTGACACGTCGGTGGGCGATGTGGGCTTTAGTGTCTTGTCAGACACTTGCCAATGTCAAAGACTGGACTGGAATCAAACCACCAACTTTCAGGTTGGCAAACGACTGCTCAGCCACCTGACCTACAGTCGCCCCACACCAGGTCTGGTTTAGCGACAAAAGCTAAGTGGATGTTATCAAAGAAACAACAAGGGACAGAGCGAGTGACCAGACTTACTATTACTTGCTTGAGAGAGCTCAGAGAAGAGACGGAATGCAAGATGGATTAATTATCCATCACTAGGGGGCAGCTGAATGAGAAAATTGAAAGTTCACCACCGTTCAGTGAGCTTCAAGTCTGTCAAAACCTGTTTTCAAATCTTTAATTAATAAAGTTGAGATTAAGTTGAGGCAGCACTTCCTGTGAGCCCGGTTCTGCTGGAGGTTTGTCTTTACAGTTAGAAGGGAGTTTTTTTTCCTTTCCACTATCACCTGCCGCCCTGTGCATGTGCAGGATGGGGGACTGAATTGAAGGCAATATATGTAATCCAGTCAATGGTGGGGGGTGACAGTGGCTCAGGTGGTTGAGTCGCTTGTCTTGTGACCTGACGGTCGGTGTTTGGAGTCCTGCTGCAGCCCCAAGGGGGACATGATTGTTCCCTGAGGGCCAGTGGGTCCCAAGCCCAATAAATGCAGAGGGTTGCATCAGGAAGGGCATCTAGTGTAAACATGTTCCAATTCACATGTGATGGTTCACTGTGACGACCCCTTCAGAGGGCCGAAAAGGAAACAACAACTTATGCAATCCTGTCAAGGCAGAAAATGCAGCAATCATTTGAGGAGCAAATGATGGTTGGGTCACTTTCATTCATTCTGAGATGTTTAGTTTTCACTTAGAAATGTTTTCTCTCTTCACCACATTTACAACCAAACAGAGAGGTGTAAGACTGGAAACAGTGACGTCCTTCCTCCCAGAACGAAAGTGCTGCTGTAAGCTGTCATTATAACGATTTTTTGTCTTTTTTTATTCATAACATGGAGCAGCAGCACTCCTGATCCTGTCGGATACTCAGACTCAGCCTGCAGTACTTCATTACAAAACATGCACGTCTTTGCTGAAGGAGACAAGGTCAGAGACTGCTTCCCTCAAAGGGACGTCAGCTCTTATTAGAGGCTGAAGAGGAGAGTGTGTGTTTGTGTGTGTTGGTTTATTTTCATTCTGTTCTGGTGTGGCTTTCCTTTGGGGTAAAAAAAAAAAAAAAAAATCACATAGGGCTGTACCCTTCACTGAAGTACTACATCAAGGGTTAAATACTATTATGAATAAAAGAAAATGGCTGCCAGGGCAAATCAGTGTAAATGTCCTGAAGTGGTGGAAACATGACTTTGTGTTTTAAAGACAGCCCCCACCATGAATAAAACACAGGATGGCCATTAGCCTGACACATCACCTCTCCCTCCTCTTTCCTCATCTGTCATCTTGAAATGAAAAAGTCCTGAGTTTGCAAACATGTTTGGTCTTGTTCTTACAGGAAAAGACGGGTGGGAAGGAAAGAAGGGGACAGGGTGGTAGCAAAGGTTATCTGGTAGGAGCCGAGGAGTCAGAGCTGACTATTTTCATTGAGTGTTTTGGTTTCCTGCATGTCTCCTGGGTGTTTATGTTAACTTAATATGTTTATGTTAAGTTGCTTATTATATAGATTATGCTGACATTTTACCAACCAGTGTAATTATGTAATATTTTTTTTCCTCTCAAAACAAAAGCAGCTAAATTGTCTGGTGTTAGAAAAGCAGTGAGATTGAAGCATTAAATGCATTCAGGTCCGATGTTTTGCATTGAATCATGTCTAAGAAATCCCTTTCATGGTTTTACTTTTATGCATACAGGATCACTAAATGTGTTCTGTGACACCTTTTCCCCACTTATTGACATTTAATGCTGTTTTCTGTGGAAAATGTTTTTTTGTGGCCAATAATTAGATTTTTTTGTTTTTTTTATTTTAGTTGCCAATGGATTTTGTCTTTCTTCTAATAAATTCTCACAAACAACTTTACCCCAGTGATGCAGGGATGCGGAAATCCTGATCTGAGTTGAGTCCTCACAGTGTTTTCACACCACGATAGTCTACTAGACTCAGTCCAGTTGGGGACTTGGATTAGTATGGGTATGCAACATTCTTCTGGACCAGGACTTGATTAATGCTGCACTTCTCAAACAATTCTGGCTTTTAAAATACCGTGTTCCAGTCTCCACCAGAGGTGGCGCTGCAGTCCAGAAGAGACACCAAAGAAGAATTCATTCATTAATAGTTTAAAGCATAACAACATCGATTGGCTCGTTTATAGCAACTAAACATGTAGCTGCATCAGATCCTAGTTGTTTTTGGTTGATTTTAATTTCCATCAGAACCTTTATCAAATTCTTCATCCCTGTCGCCCAAAATGCACTTATGTTTTGCTTGTGTCTACCTGAAAAGCTGCGCATTGAAGCCATAATACATTTTGTTTTGTTGTTAAATTGAGTGGGGAACAACCCACCGGACCGAACAACTAATTATAAGGACAACAGCTCCAGAAGACGATGAGTACAGGTGCTTTTAAGGTCAATCGGCCTTGTTTGGGACTTTAAGTCTGTTACAAAGCCGAGATTTTTCTCCATTGATATCAGTCCTTTTAGGAGAACAGCAAAGCTAAAAGACATCATGAAACAGGACATCCCTCACATGTTTCCCTGACTGCCTCCAACTGGTAGCAAGACAGCCTGGAGATTTACATTTGCAAACCTTAATGCAGAAATCCTGCTAAAGCTTTATGCTGCCACATGAACCAATCCCAGTACATATCATGACACGTCCAGGAATGCAAACAGCTCAGTTATGCTGAAGGCAGCTGGGTGGTGGCAGGGTTGCTTTCATGGGGCAGAACATGGTGATCACATCATTTACATGAGTTGTTGTGGTGCCCTTTTGTCTACACAAGGAGATCCTGTTTTTTCTATTGACATTGGACATTGCTGTTGTTTCTATTACTTGGCAGAAAAATTGTTTTTTATTTAAGGGATTTTACATGTTTAAATGTGTTTCACAAGCAGGACTTATATTAGAATACAAAATCATTTTAATTAAAAATCGCTTGACAAAAATGCAAAGAATTGCAGACAGCAACTTGAACATGGGCTAGCAGCGTTAAGGAAGGAGACCACACGAACATGTTTAGCTACTCAACACCTTATAAGCATTCCATGTTTTCATTCATATCTACATTTTCTACATGGAAATATTTACTCATTAACTAAAAGATCAGAATTTCCATACTTTGCATTTACATGTATTCTATCTTTTCTGTTAGAATATAAAATCACCTTTTCCTTTGGTGAGCTGGAAGGTTTGTTGCAGTGATCTTTAGAGTAAAATTAAAAAACTTAAAAAAAAAAAAAAGCTTGCTGTTGTTGCACTTTATTTTAAGATTCTTTTACTTGTTTATAAATGTCTTAATGGTCTTGGGCCTTCTTATTTATCCGACCTTCTTTTTAATTATGAGCCTTCGCGGACCCTGAGGTCCTCTGGTACTGGCCTTTTAGTGGTTCCTAAAGTCAGAACTAAGACATACGGTGAGACCTCTTTCCATTGTTATGGTCCTCGACTGTGGAACAGCCTGCCAGAGAGCCTCAGGGCCGCGGAGACTGTTGATGTTTTTAAGAAGAGACTCAAGACACACCTTTTTAGCTTAGCATTTAACTGAATTTTATTTTACTTTATTTACTTATCTTAATTTACTTCATTTATTAATTAATTTATTTTTAAATTGTTTTATTAGATTTCTTATTTTTAATACGTTATTGTGAAGTCCTTCTATGTATATATGTATATTTTCTTTTATTGTTGCTCTTATTTCTTACTGCTTCTTAAGGTTCTTCATCTTCTGGTTTTAACTCCAGTGTTTTCCTTATGGGGATCCAGCACGCTGGGGGCCCTGCCTGTTTGGTCTGGGGGCTGTTGTCATGACGACCGCTGCTGTTTTGGTGGCGCGGGGTCCAGCACTGCAGCTTCATGGCTGCGGGGTGGCCCCTTTGCTGCCTGGGAGTTGTGCGGTTCCTGTGGCAGCGGCCCCTATGAGCATGCGGGGGACTGGCCCCTAGTGTGGATGGATCCCTAGGTATTGTTTCCTCACATCAGCACCAAGTCAGAATTTTTATCACTTAATGTTTTTAGTTGTTTTATTAACCAGAATTCAGTTAAAGAGACAGTATTCAGGGAATGATGGTTTTCCGGGAATGTGGGTGTGTGTGTGTGTGTGTGTGTGTGTGTGTGTGTGTGTGTGTGTGTGTGTGTGTGTGTGTGTGTGGAAAGAGCTTGTGTCTATTATTTTTTATTGCCTTTTTATCCACTGTTTGTTTTAATCCTTATGACTTGATTTTATCCTGTAAAGCACTTTGTGTTGCCTGAGGCATGAAAAGTGCTCAAGAAATAAAGTTTGATTTGATTTGATTTGATTTTTCATCTACATTGATGTTTGGCTCTGATTTATGGATGAGTCAGAGCCATGACATATAGATAGGAGGTGATGGAGAACAAAAGAAGATCTGAACTGATGGATTTAAATAGATTTTTGGACAAATTAATGTTTAAAGGTAGAATGAGCTATACAATAAAGCACATCTTTAACTAGGACACTTGTATTTACAACAGAATTACAGCAAAATATTTAGCATTGCAGGTTGGAAATGCCTGTTTTTATGTTCCAGGTTAAAGACAACCTGAGGAGGATATGGAGTCTGTAAAGCTGTCAGAAAGAGCAGTGCAGTAGCTCCAGCATGTGAGTTAACCTGAAGGGATGAATGCATGCAACAAAACATCAGGATTTTATCCAGCTACAGTCGCAACCTATCAGCAGTGCACGTCTTTCTTGCTTGCAACCCCGACTCTGATCTGCCTGCTGAGCCTCCTGCCTGCTGAACAGCTGGACGCTCCGGTCGGCAGCCGGAGTCACGCCTGGAGAAGGAAGAATGTGCAGCGTCAGCTCCAGACATGTCGAGTTGAACACAAACAAACAGGCCTAACTCTGTGTGTGTGTGTGTGTGTGTGTGTGTGTGTGTGTGTGTGTGTGTGTGTGTGTGTGTGTGTGTGTTTACAGGCTTTTAGTGTTTGTGGTTTAACTGCATTAGAAAAGTATTAGTAGCTGGTAAGATGGAAATTTTAGCAGCAACGAGTAAATACGTTCCTCTGTGTCACACAAAAATAAGCTGCAAAATTTTAGAGGAACTTTTAATTGACTCTCTTTCCATGCCACCGCATAGGGTTCCAGCATTCCTGATCCAGCCCTCCTCCATCTCCACTTTGACCTCTCAGATTGAAACAGGGGTCACAGTTGTGCAGTCCTCCTAAAGTCCAGCAACCAGTTCCTTTGTCTTTGTCATGCGTAGCTGCAGATGGTTCTGCAATACAACACTGCATAGTAATTAGAAAACTCAAGACGCTCGCAAGATTTCTGTATTAGTTGAAGTTAATGGTGTAGAGGGTGAAGAGACCCACACCCCTGATGCCCTATCATTCATTCATTTATTTTCCTAACCGATTAGTCCAATTAATGGTTGTGGAGAAGCTGGAGCCTTTTCCAGCAATCATTGGGCGAGAGGCAGGTACACCCGGGGCAGGTTTCCAGTCCATCACAAGACCCTGATATCCTGATTGAAATTTTAATTTCTGAGTTCTGTCATTAAGTTTGTTAATAAAATATGCTTTGACAAAAACATTTGTTCTGTGTTTTATTATGATTATGATCATGGTCAACAAATAAATGCAAAAGGATTAATCTATTGTGAAATTTCCAGTGAAAAGGATGAATATCAGCGGTCTAAAAATTCATTACAGACCCAAAAGACTAAAATATAAATATGTTAAAACCCTTATTAAAATGCATTAAATATTGTTAATCACAGTAAAAGATAGTTAATTTCTTCTGTTAAAATGTGTTCATAAATAGTTATAAAAGTCAGATATAAGCCAACCAAAGGTTTGGTCATTTAGTTTGGGGAAAGGCGCTATTTGCCACAATTTTGTTTGGAATGTACTTATCAACATGTGCTTTTGGTTACAAATCCACTTGATGTGTTATCAATATTGTATTTTCTGTTATCATATTGGTTGATGTAAACTCCATGTCCAATCACATGCATAAGGGCGGGATCTAAGTCAGGAAGTGAAGGGAAACAACTAGAACCGAGGCCTTCAGCGACTGCCTGATGAAGGTTGTGAAGCTAAGCTATAGGAAAAAGTGGTCAGAAAACATTGTGGATGCAGAATCTACATTGCTGTTTTGGACTATATAACCCTGTGATGAGTGAGTACTCGATGTATATGACTTTTGTGCCTCTACGAAATGTTTAAATGTTTAAAGTGCATAAATGTGTGATGCTAATCATGAATTAGCATGTTAGCATTTTAGTTCATACTCTGTATGTAAAAGTATATGAGCTTGGATGAATATATGAAACTAATTAGAGACTTTTAATGCCCAGTGGACCGAGAAGAATTCTCTGGACTCTTCTGCTGTGGATAAAAAGAAAGAGAGACGAGTTTTACCAAGTGCATTTAACACAGCCTGTGAAGCCGAGCTGTCAGCCCGGTTACAGAGAACCACCTGCATGATGACAGACAAGGTTTTAACCATCCATTGCCCCTGATCATAAGGATTTGTGAGTAAACCAAAGCACCATCTTAATTTTGGTTTGTGAACCAAGGAAACTGCCATTTTTCTGTTTTTTTTAATTCTTTTATTTGAGTGTCAAAGACTCTTTGAATAATTTCTGGTTTAAAGCTGAACTTGATTTAATAGGACTCATATATGTGTATGGATGTTACAGTCTGAAATATTGTTTTGATGAAGTTGTGAAATAACCGAAAACCGCACGTGTATTGGAAGAAACCCTTAAAACTTTATCTTCTAATTTTTATTTCTTTTATTCATATTTACTAAATTTTACCTTTTGACTTTAAACTTTCTGTGTTATGTCTTAATTGCATTACAGAATAACTGGTGTTTTTGATTTCCAGCTACAGTTGTTAATCTGAGTGAATGTAATGGAGATGGAGGCACCGCCATAATTAAAAACATAAATAAGTGTAAAAAGCAAAATGGCTAACTATTACTGTTTCTCCTGTTTACCAATATTAGTTTATTTTAATTTAAGTAACGTACCCAGGGCCCCATTCATTGTACTATCAACAATCTTTACGAAAGGGTCAATATTGAGCTACTTGGGTTGGGTGCTACATTGCCTTTAATTTCCTTGGTGTTAGATCAATATCAAGATTTGCAGTATCGTCCAGCCCTACCTCGCAGTACTTGCTGGTTCAGGTGAACTTAAGTCTTGTTTCCACTAATGAGTGCAGGTGTGGCAGGCATTTTTTCCCAGTCAAAACTGGAAAAAGTGCACAATTATCCAAAACAACTCATTGTTTTTTTTTTTTGGAAGCCTCTGTTGGGGTAACAATCCAACTGTTTTGATCCAACTTAGTGGAGCTTGACACACTGTAAGTGTTTAAGTGGTGCGAGCAAAAAGTCACTTCCTGTGCAAGGTTGCATAGAAAGCAGGAATTGCTCTATGTTTAGAGTAACAGATTGTCTTGATTAAATCTCCATTTAAAATGTTGTGACAATGCCCCATTCCACAAACTGTTGGATGACCACCATTCTCCTATTTTGAGCCATGTTTTGGGTATACTTTAAGGAAGGACTTGTGCTGCGATGGCGTCATGCTGTCATGTAGCTGAACCATTTATCTGGATGATATTCCACCTTACAGGTAAGGTTGTGGTTGGCTGAAGGAACATTACATTACAGTTAACCATTTCGTCCCAACCTGCACCTGCTGGTCTCAACGAGGCTTCACATCATGTGTGTTCAAAGCCGGTCCTCAAGGATTGCAGTCCTGCAGGTTTTCAATCCATGCTCCTACATACCTGACTTACTTCAAGTGGATCCAACAGCCAATAAAGTTCTGCACATCAACTCATTTGAGTCAGGTGTGTTGGAGCAGGGATACATTGAAAACCTCCAGGTGGCCCTTAAGAAACTGAGCGGTAAAGGTTCACATGAAGATGACAGCCTCCTCAATTCCAACGCTGGGTTGAAAGGCGAACTTAAGCAGATCTGGAAGCAGCCTGATCATCACTCTGAACTGTTCCAGTATGAGTCTCTTCATGTAACCCATCATGTGTAATGACAATCCAACAGACTTCTGCTTGTGAGTTCTGTGAAAATGTGCACATTCACAAAAATCCTTCTTTTTTTTTTTTTTTTTTAAAAAAAACCAAAACATTTTCTTTGTGGGTATTTATTTAAATAAGTCAAACTTTGGATCAACATGTGTAAGAGCAGATGCTCACTACAACTAATCATTAAGGTTTATATATTTGATTCAGCAACAAAGATAATTCGATTTCCATATATTCCAAATAGAGCACTTCGCTCTCAGATTGCAGGTTTACTGGTGGTTTCCAGAGTCTCAGAGTACTATGGGAGGAAGGGCCTTTAGCTATCAGGCTCCTCTCTTATGGAACCAGCTCCCACCGTGGGTTCGGGAGGCAGACTCCCTCCACACCTTTAAGATCGAGCTGAAAACTTTCCTTTTCCATGATTCTTATAGTTAGGATATGAGCATCTCCTTAGTTGGAGTCTGCATGTACGGGACCCAACTATCCAGGTTCTGCTCATTGCTCTTATAGTTATGGGTAGTCTAGCCAACTTTTACTTATGTAGCAATATGGATGTTACCTGATGCCCTGAGAAGTACCTCGCTCTATTTCTCTAATATATTAATGTATAAATATATGCCAATATTGCCGTCTCTAAGTTATTTCTCCTTTTTTCCGCAGGTCTTCCTGATTAAGTGCAGTTGTACATGTTGATCTGTCTTTCCTGTCGTCTCCACCCCAACCAATCGAGGAAGATGGCTGCCCTCCCTGAGCCGGGTTCTGCCGGAGGTTTTCTTCCTGTTAAAAGGGAGTTTTTTCCTTCCCACTGTAGCCGCATTCAGCTCAGGATGGGGGATTGGATCAAAGTCATGACTCGATGCAATCAGTTGGTTTCTAATATAGGATATGTATGAATTGGCTTGAAATGATGTTTATGTTGATTTGTGTATGTAAAGTGCCCTGTGACAACACTGTTGTGAAGTGGCACTATACAAATAAAGTTGAATTGAATTGAATAATAAAGTCTTTGTAACCTCATTATGCTATTCCTGTCCTTGTCAACTATGTCAAATTCACTACAGTTTAGCACACAGTTGAATAGAGCATCAGCCTAAGTTAGTTCACCTCAACACAACACATGAGCCGCTGATTTCGTCAAGCGTGTTTGGACTTGATGTAAATTTCCAGCAAGCGGGGGGGAAGGTGGGGTGGAGGTAATGCAGACTGACATACAGGAGACACTTTGAGAGAAGCACAGGGTATGGTATAAACCAGGGCTGCCGAAAGTCGGTCCCCCAGGGCCTCTGTCCTGGAGATTTTCCATGTATCCCTGCTCCAACACACCTGGCTTTTTTTTTTTAATGGATCCAACAATGAAGTTCTGCACAATGACTGATTAGTTTGAGTCAGGTGTATTGGAACAGGGATACATGGAAAAGCTGCAGGACAGTGGCCCTCGAGGACCAACTTTGGGAATCCTTGGTGTAAACAAAGCAGTGGACATTTAAAATGCACTGAGAGAACAATGAAGACCTCTAGTGGCTCAAAGGATAAAAGAAGAATGTCGTTAAAATCAGTCGAGCTGGCATCGTCAGAAATTATCTGAGGTTCTGTTGACAGATTTATCTCTGAAAATAAATGAAACAGAAGGAAACTCGCATCTAATTAGTAATTGAAGTTTCCCACCAACCCTTTCACACACCACCTCAGCGCATTTCTTTAAGGGTAAAAATTGAGCCACCAGCCCCATCTTCTGGCTATTTTGGAGAATGAACCAAACTAGAAGGAATATTTCTGCATCAGGTCATTTAGACAAAGTGAATATTAATTTATGCTGTAAATCACATGTATGAGTCATTGCATAGTTCATTTGTTTCAGACAGACTGACATGGAGCAGAAATGAGCAAACCTTCAACACTGAGATTTCACATTGGTTTGACATTTTATGCACTCATGAAATGTTAATTTCAGCTATGAATTCAGCAACAAATCATCTACATTTTCTATTTGTAATCAAAGTCGGTGATGATTCTGACTTATATACAAGTTAAATTGGTTGACTTGCTATCTACAGTGTATATTTTAAGCCAGTATTATCTATGGCCAAATAAACTGCATGCTTTTACTTCATTGAAAGAAACATTTGTGTGTGTCCTCTTATTACTGCTGAAAGTATCCACACAGGTGAAATTTGGCAACATCTGGATGACTGTAAAAGTGTGATGTATAATGCAAGCAAAAAAAACAAAACAAAACAAAAAAAAACCCAGATTGCAAGAGTCTTAAATCTTTGTTAGCCTCTTACTAATAGGTAAAAGTAACAACATCAGCTAAGTAGTCACTACATATAGCGTACATTATTTATTAAGCTCAGATTAAGTAATTGTAGCCATAAAATGTCTTCATTTATTAGTTCCACTATGATTTATAGCTGTTTACATTACAACTTTATATTGATTAACCAAAATTGTGCAGATCAATGCTGAAATATCAACACCTTCTTTTAAAAGATGTAGAAATAGGTTTTTAATGTTAGAGTATTGATATTTTATGATTTTAGATAAATATGTAGCTGATCACAAGCTGGAATACAATAACTATAATATCAAGATCTTGAATAAATTATACACTGTCGGTAAGAACTACTTTTTCTTCCTCCTACTATAGTTGTATGTGAAATAAGGCACAGCGAAGTGATCGTCACCCTGTCTGTAGCATCACATGTGAAGCTGAACCGCAACGGTGCTGTTGTGTGTGTGAAAAGAGAGGTGTTAAACATCTGAGAGTCAATCATAATGCAGAGTAGGATAAAATGATGATGAGGAGAGAAAAGGGACAGGTGCTGCAAAGGTGAGTCAGATGTCTTTTGATGACCTGCAGGCAGGTCCTACCGGGTACAATCAGGTACTTGCCACTTAGTGACATCTGGTGGCTGCAATGCAAAAACTCAGCCTTAAAAAACAAGAAAAAAAATATACAAAAATTAGGTAAATGTTGCTCAAAAAAAGATAAATTATCTGCCAACAGAACAAGAAAATTTGGCTTGTCAAGACTTCCCAAAACAAGTAAAAATACTCTTAAAACAAGAGGAATTCTCTGGCATAAAAAATAAGAATTATCTTACCTTTAAAAAATAAGCATATGTGTACTCAATTTAAGATCTTTAATCTTACTTAGATTTCAGTTTTTGCAGTGTGGGCCTTCTCCCATGGGGCCCGGTCGGGCTCAGTCAGACAGGGTTACTTGGGCCCCACCCCCCATGGGCTCACCATCTGCGGAAGGAACCGTGGAGGTCGGGTGCATTGTGAGCTGGGCAGCTGCAAGAGGCTGGGACCCTTGCGGTCTGATCCTCGGCTGCAGAAACTAGCTTTAGGGACGTCTGTAAATGGCTTGGGCTCTGGAACCAGTTTCCAGTACTCCACTCTGTAGTTGCTCATGGTGAGCGGTGCCTGGTAGGTGTGGGCATTCTCATTAGCCCCTGGCTGGGGGCCTGTACATTGGGGTTTACCCCGGTGGAAGAAAGGGTAGTTTGGAGGGTAGGTTGGACTTCTGTGCTCATCATGGATTGTCTATAACGAACACCATGTTCCAACATAAGAGTGTCCACATGAACACCTGGTATCAGGACTCCCTCGGCCACAGTTAGATGATCGATTTTGTAGTCATATCATCAGACCTACGGCCACATGCCTTGGACACTCGTGTGAAGACGGGGCGGAGCTGTCAACTGATCACCACCTGGTGGTGAATTGGCTCAGGTGGTGGGACAAGAAGCCGGCCAGATCTGGCAGGCCCAAACATGTTCTGAGGGTCTGCTGGGAATGTCCCCCTTCAGAGCGAGCTTTAACTCCCACCTTTATCACAGCTTCAACCATGTCCCAAGTGAGGCGGGGGGCATTGAGTCTGAGTAGGCTGTGTTCTGCGCCTCTGTTGTTGAGGAGGCCAACCGGAGCAGTGGCCATAAACTCGTTGGTGCCTGTCGTGGGAAAAACTCAGGCATGGGAGGAGTTTGGCGAGGCCCTGGAGAATAACTTCTAGATGGTTTTGAGGTGATTCTGGTCCACGATCTGGCGACTGAGGAGGCGGAAGCAGTGCTCTGTCAATACCATGTACAGTGGAGATTGGGAGCTGCTGACCTCAACTCGGGACGTTGTGTGTCGGTGGAAGGAGTACTTCGAAGACCTCCTCAATTCTACCAACATGTCATCCGGTAAGGAAGCAGAGATGAGAGACTCAGGGGTGGACTCTCATATCTCTGCGGCTGAAGTTGCTGAGGTGGTTAAAAAGCTCCTTGGTGGCAAGGCCCCGGGGGTAGATGAGATCCGCCTGGAGTTCCTTAAGGTTCTGGATGCTGTAAGACTGTCCTGGTTGACACGCCTCTGCAGCATTGCGTGGACTTTGGGGACAGTGCCGCTGGATTGGCAGACTGGGGTGGTGCTCCCACTTTTTAAGAAGGGGGACCGGAGGGTGTGTTCCAACTACAGGGGAATCACACTCCTCACCCTTCCCGGTAAGGTAAATTCAGGGGTCCTGGAGAGGTCCTAGTCAAATCTCAGGTAGAGGTGGAGCAGTGTGGTTTTCGTCCTGCTCGTGGAACTGTGGACCAGCTCTATACCCTCTTTGGGTTCCTGGAGGGGGCATGGGAGTTTGCCCAACTAGTCTACATGTGCTTTGTAGACCTGAAGAAGGCATTCGACTGTGTCCCCTGGGGACTGCTGTGTAGGGTACTCCGGGAGTATGGGGAACCAAACCCCCTTGTACTATCTGTCTTTTATAGAAAATGTCTTTCTGACCAGCAATCAGCTTGGAGTTCAGTGCTGTAGCTGCACATTTCTCCAACAACTTCCTCTGCTCTTCTCGAGCTTTTCTTACTGCTGGCAGTAAGTTAGATTAGTTTCCAGTGAGGGTCGGACTCTGCCAAGGCTGCCCTTTATCACCGATTCTGTTCATAACTTATTTGGACAGAATTTTTAGGCACAGCTGAGGTGTTGAGGGGATCTGGCTTGGTGGCCTCAGGATTGGGTCTCTGCTTTTTGCTGATGACTTGGCTGATCATTTTGGCTTCATCTGGCCATGATCTCCAGCTCTCACTTGAGCGATTTGCAGCCAAGTGAGAAGCGGCTGGGATGGGAATCAGCACCTCCAAATCCGAGACTATGGTCTTCAGCTGAAATAGGGTGGATTGCCCTCTGCGGGTCGGGAGTCAGGTTCTGCCTCAAGTGGAGGAGTTTAAATATCTCGGGATCTTGTTCATGAGTGAGGGAAGGATGGAGTGTGAGATCGACAGGCGGATCGGTGCAGTGTCTGCAGTAATGCAGACACTGCCATGGTCTGTTGTGATGAAGAAGGAGCTGAGCCAGAAGGCAAAGCTCTTGATTTACCAGTTGATCTACGTTCCTACCCTCACCTATGGTCATGAGCTGTGGGTAGTGACTGAAAGAATGAGATCTCATAAATAGGCATTGAAATAAGTTTTCTCTGCAGGGTGGCTGGGCTCTCTCTTCGAGATAGGGTAAGGACCTTGGTCATCCGGGAGGGGTTCAGAGTAGAGCCGCTGCTCCTCCACATTGAGAGGAGTCAGTTGAGGTGGCTCGGGCATCCGGTCAGGATGCCTCTTGAATACCTCACCGGTGAAGTGTTCCAGGCACGTCTCAGCGGTAGGGGACCCCGGAGGAGACCCAGGGCATGCTGGAGAGATTATATCTCTCGGCTGGCCTGGGAATGCCTTGGGATCCCCCTGCAGAGTTGGCAAATGTAGCTGGGGAGAGGGAAGTATTGGCTTCCCTGCTTAGGATGCTGCCCCGCAACCCGACCCCAGATGAGCGGTAGAAAATAGTTGGATTGATGAAATATAGTTTTGAAAAAAGTAGATGCTTCAATAAATGACTGTATAAGTTCAGCTTTAAGTTATTTGTGTCCCTGAGATCCTTTTGCACCAGTTTGATGGGCCCAGATTTAGATGCATGTATGCAGAGACCCTGTGTCATCAGATATACACTAAAACAGCCATTTGCGTCAGGAAAATATTGAAATATGGCTGAAAAATATTTTATAAATGGGAATGGTTTTAGGTAGGAATAGGCATTTATATATTCATTTTTGCATTTTACTTGCAAATTCAGTTTGTGTGTTAGGAAAATCACTGAGAGGAAGAGAGCTTAAACCTTTATGGCTCAGAGTTTTTGCACAAAGTTTCTGGTTGGTGTCGCCGATACCATCTTGAATTTTACTTGATCTCAGATCAAAAAAGAAAAACAGTGGAGTTGAACATCATTACAGTGCCACTATTATGCTGTTATTACTTTTTTTTAAATTTCACATTGACATGTAACAAATTGCAAAGGAAAAGGTATTCGTCTTGTCAACATTACTCAAAATATCAGCACGTTTTTTTTATTTTAAAGCAGACAAAAGCCTGCAACTCCACTGACTTGACTACTAACTAATCGATAAATAAACAATTAGTCAAATGCATGTTTGCATTGAATTTTGAAATGATTTTCCTCATTTAAATCTTTGCATTTTGAGTTTTCTCTAAAACACTTTTCTAAAACTGAAAATAGTTTAAAATTTTCTAGACCATAGTATAGATTATTATAGATTGTCCAGTTTACTTAATTCATATTTCCATATAAAAAGCTTTAAATCTCCAGCATTAAAGTTTCACACGCCAGTTTATAATATGAATAAGTAACCCAGTTAGTAAGTAATGAACCCACTAAAACCAGATCAATCACAACTGTATACACCAGGTTGGCTTCAGATGATATTTGTCTTGAGATACACTGAAAAAAAACTACATATTTTAAACATATAAACTAAAGTCAAGAGTATTTATTTATAACATCCATAGCTCTCACATTATTTAAAATCCCACTTTTTACTTTAATGAAACTTTGTTAAAGATTTTTTGCATTATATATAATTTGTCATAATGTTTGTTTTGTAAATATCCATATATATATATATATATATATATATATATATATATATATATATATATATATATATATATATATATATAATATATATATATATAATATATATAATATATATATATATATATATATATAATATATATATATATATATATATATATATATATATATATATATATATATATAATATATATATATATATATATATATATATATATATATATATATAATATATATATATATATATAATCTATAGTTATATATATATATATATATATAGTTATCTATAGTTATATATATATATATATATATATATAGTTATATATAGTTATCTTTTTGGTTC
Source organism: Telmatherina bonti (assembly GCF_933228915.1). Classification (NCBI taxonomy): domain Eukaryota; kingdom Metazoa; phylum Chordata; class Actinopteri; order Atheriniformes; family Telmatherinidae; genus Telmatherina; species Telmatherina bonti. The sequence continues at coordinate 7,912,908 of NC_136613.1, forward strand.
CCCAAAAGGTGTCATTTGTCTGACATTCTTCGGATTTGAGTTTGTTTCAAGGTGAGGTATCGCCGCTCTAAGTGGCCATAATGATTCATCTCAACACATATATGAGCGTATTTCTACAGTATTTTGGCCTGACAGGATCCAGGCTGCAGGATCTGAAGAGTCACAATAAATCTTACAGCTTTTCTGAACCAGGGATAGAACAGCGTATAGATTATAGGGTTTAGAGTGGAGTTAAAGCAAAACAGAAAGTAAACCAAGGATGCTGTAGTGCTATTGAGCAAACTGGCTTCTGCTAGAGAAACACAGTAATATGGGATGAAACACATTAGAAACACGACCATTAAAACACCAAGATTCCTGGCTGCTTTTAACTCAGATCTCCTTGTTCGAGTGACTGAAAGCTGGAGTTTGATCGCTGTAACATGAGATCGCATGGCGCGGGCCTGAGACACAGCCACCACAAATACTTTCATGTACAGAACTACAATGACACAAACTGGAGCAATAAAGGTTAAAATGACATCAACAGTTCCTGTAATGTGGTCAATAACAATCACACATTCTCCGTAGCAGGAATTATAACTACCCGGTCCAGACAAGTCATCTTTCACAAAAATAATGCTGTAGAGAACAGAGCAGAGCCAACAAACACACACACAGGCTTTAACTCTGTTCTCTGTCACTCTGGTTGGGTAATTCAGAGGGTCACAGATGGCCACATAGCGGTCAATTGATATGAGGACCATATCTCCTACTGAAGATGAGGAAATGATAAAGGATGCATAGTTAAACAGTGAACACATGAGGTCGCCAAGAAACCAGCAACCTGTGTTCCGGATGATTTCTCCTGGCATTGTCAGGAGACCGACGAGAATGTCTGAAACAGCCAGAGAGAAAAGGAGGACATTGGTGGGTGTGTGGAGCTGCCTGGAAAGACACAGAGAAACATGACAAAAGAATTAATAACACTAAAAAAATATCTCCTTCATGCAACATGTTTTTTTTCTTCGACCTTTTGTTGTGCATAAACATGCTGGAGTAAAATAAAACCTTTTTGCCAAGAATTAACATCATTTATCACTATCTCATGATTTGCACATGTTCAGCTGAAAAAAAACAAAAAAACAAGCAAATTCAGTTAAAGTCTGTCTCTGCCTGTAGTGGGAGACTGAGATGATGACAAGCAGGTTGAGAACCACAGTGACCACCGATATGAAGGACAGAGTGACTTTAAGAAGCAGAAGTTTGGAAAAGGAATATGTTGGCTTAACGCAGGAGGAGTTGGACATCTGTGGAAAGCAGAGTTCTGCTCCTTCCTGTGTTTCCATCCTCAGAAATCTGCAGCTCTGGCTGCTCTCTGAACCAGACTGAGTTTTATTACCTGGATCTATGGATGTTACGTTTGAGGCCGTCTGCTCAAGCAAACGTTGAACATTTGACACGGAAGTGTCGCAAGCATTGTTCCGATAGGTTGATTCAGCATGCCAGAGTTCACGTGAGCACACCAACCGAGGCCTTGTTACATCATCTGGGCATGTCGAGCACCTCGCAGGAATTTTGAGGGGCTGGGCTTGTCAAGATCACGGAGTCAGAAACGTTCAGAACAGTGCAGCTTTTTGAGTGGAGGAGGTGGTTCTGGTGACGGTTCTGCATAATAAAAATTTCAAAACACATTGAGGGAAAGCATCACATTAGTATTATCTTAGAGTAGAGTAGATTGCATTAGTTGACAGACATTTAGTAACAGACATACAGGACAAATAACACACACACTCATAGCCAGTCACACACACACACACACACACACAGGCATATAGTTAGAGTAAGATATTGCATACTATTAGAGAGTGTTTGTGAGGTTGAAAGAATAGAGGAAGATAGAGACAGCCCAGCGGTATTTGGTAGAACCCTTTCCAAAGGGTTTCACCAAAGTATTTTTCAAATACTGGGCAACACCAAAAACTGTGTACCCATACCTCTTCCGAATTGCTCAGAGATATTTGCAATTAACAGCTACATCTGTGCCATGTAAGCGGGTCTTCTCCATAGCTGAAGAGGTAGTTGGAGGTGCAGATTAAAGCCCAACATCATTGAGAAGATTCTTTTTTTAAATGAAAATCTACGACAAGTCAAAGTTGCACAAGCATGTACCTAAAATCAGTTTTATTCAGCTGTATGAAATCAGTAAAATGATCACCGTTCCACAAGCTGTCCTTCACATCTGTTGACATTTACAACCAACTTCATAGCGAGTGCTGCTGTGAATATAGTTTTTAAATTAAACACAAATTATCTTGTTATCTACACTAATGTTCCATAACAGCCCCATTTTATCATTTCTATGGATGTGTGAGGTTGACAATATAGATGACACATTGTTTATTGAACACTTAGTCAAATGAGATAGTAAAAAAATGTAAAAAAAAAACAAAAAAAACAAAAAAAAAAATGAGACAGTGGTGACAGACATCAATGCTTGCCCTCTGATGCATTTCACACTCCAGCCAACAGATGGAGCTCTTTGACCAGGTCCAATGTTTCAACACAATGTGTTTCAGGCAGTATCAGATTTCACTCGATGTTTCATAAGGCCTTGCTTTCACCATCCCTACCTGTATCTCCCCCGTCCCTCTTACTCTGTTGGTCAATGATGTTCCTCCTCCCTCTCTTTTTTCCCTACACGACCATCTTTTATTCTGCTTTCCTGTTTCTATCAGTCATTTCTCTGTGTATTAAAGATAAAATGTGTAAAAGTTACTGTCATCTAGTGGCAAGAATGCGTATAACAGTTACATCATATCTGAGAAAAAAGTAAAGATTGGGGGTTCCGACATCCTCAACATCAGCTAACCTGCTTTTAGATGTATCCCTTTCCCAACACAACTGAATGACAAGAATGGCCAGTTACCACCTGAATGACATGTGGATTAGAGACATGCTGCAGGGGTAAAACTTTAAGGAAGTGAGGGAGTGAAGCTCTATCAAATGCCATCCATCAATCCATCCATCTTCTGCTGCTTATCCGGGGTTGGGTCGCAGGGGCAGCAGCCTAAGCAGGGAAGCCCAGTCTTCACTCTCCCCAGCCACATTTGCCAACTCTGTGGGGGAGATCCTGAGGCGTTTCCAGGCCAGCCGAGAGATATAATTCCTTCAGCGTGTCCTGGGTCTCCCCAGGACACGCTGACCAGATACCCGAGCCACTTCAACAGGTTTCTCTCGAAGTGGAGGAACCCCTCCCGGATGTCTGAGCTCCTCATCCTATCTCTAAGGGAGAGCCTGGTCACCCTGCAGAGGAAACTCATTTCAGCCGCCTGTATACGAGATCTTGTTCTTTCGGTCACGGCCCACAGCTCATGACCATAGGTGAGGGTAGGAACGTAGATTGACTGGTAAATCGAGAGGTTCGCCTTCTGGCTCAGCTCCTTCTTCACCACGACAGACCATGGCAGAGTCGGCATTACTGCAGACGCCGCACCGATCCGTCTGTTGATCTCACACTCCATCCTTCTCTCACTGTGAACAAGACACTGAGATATTTATACTCCTCCACTTGAGGCAGAACCTGATTCCCGGAGAGGGAAATCTATCCTATTCTGGCTGAGGACCATGGTCTCATATTTGGAGGTGCTGATTCTCATCCCAGCTGCCTCACACCCAGCAGCGAATCGCTCAAGTGAGAGCTGAAGATCACGACCAGATGAAGCCAACATGACCACGTCATCTGCAAAAAGCAGGGACCCAATCATGAGGCCACCAAGCAGGATCCCCTCAAAACCTTGGCTGTGCCCAGAAATTCTGTCCATATAACTTATAAACAGAATCTGCAATAAAGGGCCGCTTTGGTGGAGTACAAGCCTCACCGGAAAAAAAATCCGACTTACTACCAGCAATGCGAACCAAGCTCTGACACCTGTCTTACAGGGATTGGACAGCTTGTACAAAGGGGTCTGGTACCCCATACAGGAGCCCCCGGGGCACATGGTCGAACGCCTTCTCCATGGTCCACAAAGCACATTTGGACTGGTTGGGCAAACTCCCATGCCCCCTCCAGGATTCCAAAGAGGGTATAAAGCTGGTCCACTGTTCCGCAACCAGGACGAAAACCACACTGCTCCTCCTCAATCTGAGATTTGACTATCCAGCGGACCCTCCTCTCCAGGACCCCTGAATAGACCTTACCAGGCAGGCTGAGGAGTGTGATTCCCCTATAATTGAAACACACCCTCCGCTCCCCCTTCTTAGAAAGGGGGAGCACCACCCCAGTCTGCCAGTCCAGCAGCACTGTCCCCGATCTCCACGCGATACTGCAGAGGCGTGTCAGCCAGGACAGCCACCCTGCATCCAGAGCCTTAAGGAACTCCGGGCAGATCTTATCCACCCTTGGGGCCTTGTCGCCAAGGAGTTTTTTTTAACCACCTCAGCAACTTCAGCCCCAGAGATAGGAGACTCAACCCCTAAATCCCCCAGCTCTGGTTCCTCATCAGAAGTTGTGTTGGTAGGATTGAGGAGGTCTTCGATATATTCTATCCACCAACCCACAACGTCCCGTGTTGAGGTCAGCAGCTCCCCATCGCCACTGTACTCAGTGTAGACAGTGGGGCCCATGTAACCCTTTTGGGCTCAAATGGTGTTTTGTTATTGGACTTCTGTGCTCGTCATGGATTGTCCATAACGAACACCATGTTCCAACATAAGAGTGTCCATATCTACACCTGGCATCAGGATTCCCTGGGTCACAGTTCGATGATCGATTTTGTAGTCGTATTATCAGACCTGTGGTCACATCGGGTGAAGAGACGTGTTGTGAGTGTCTGCTGGTAACATCTGGCTGAGTCCCCTGTCAGAGCGAGCTTCCCCTCCCACCTTCAGCAGAACTTCAACCATGTCCCGAGTGAGGCGGGGGACATTGAGTCCCAATGGGCTGTGTTCCATGCCTCTGTTGTTGAGGTGGCCAGCCGGGGCTGTGGCCGTAACGTCGTTGGTGCCTGTCATGGTGGTAATCCCAGAACTGGTTGGTGGACACCAGCAGTGAGGGATGCCGTCAAGCTGAAGAAGGAGTCTATTGGGCCTTCTTGGCCTTGGGGACTCTGGAGGCAGCTGTTGGGTACCGACAGGCTAAGAGGCATGCAGCTTCGGCTGTCACCAAGGCAAAACTTTGGCATGGGAGGAGTTCGGCAAGGCCATGGAGAAAGACTTCCGGACAGCTTCGAGGCAATTCTGATCCACCATCCGGCAGCTCAGGAGTGAAAGCAGTGCTCTATTAAATGCCTCACAGCGATTTATATCATGAGTTAGGCCACTTAATAAATGATTAACAATAAAGAAAGTAGTGTATAACATCTATATGTTCTGTCAGCAGGGGATTGTTGCTTTTTTAATTGTGTGAGCCTGTCAGTGGGAGCATTGCTAAGTCACACAGGAGCACTGGATGTGTGTGCCACCCAGACTGTGATTGTAGAGTCACCCACCTTCGGCTGGGGGTTTGGGGCAGTCGGGGGCTGGCCCACCCCCAAGGGTCTGGGGCTGCCTCCCTCTGGGCTGGGGAGGTCCTGCCTTGGCCTGGGGGGCCTTGGTCGCCCAGAGCATGCCTTCAAGGGTCGTGCTGCTCCGGTACCCAGCGGGTTCTCCAGGGATTATGATGTGTCTGTAGAGGGGATGGGGTTGGGTGAGGGATGAAAGGAGAGAGAGCATTGGGGTCGTGGGGCTTGAAAGGGAGAGGGAGGGATGAAGGGGAAGGGTTGGCACTCGGGGAAGGGGTGGAAGGGAGTGAGAGTGAGGGCTGGTGGGGGGGAGTGAGATGGATGGTGGGGAGTGAAGAGGGGAGGATTAGGGTCCATAGGTGAAGCATCCTCCCTCTGGCTCTTTCTCCCCCCGTCGGCATCCATCTTGGTGCGGCTGGTGGCACTGGTCCCGGGCCTTGATGGCCTGAGTGGGATCTAGGGATTTTCTAGTCCCCTGGAGTGCTAGTGCTGGGCCGCCAGGTATGGGGGCATGATCGGGGTGCTGCCTCCTATGGCACTTGACAGGCTGGGCTTTACCCCTCTGCCCTTGGGCTGTCCTGGTGGGGTAAGTGTGCCGACTGCGGCCAGCTGAGGAGTTGGTTGCCAGAGGAAGGAGTCCTTCTCCCCTGCTTGTACCCCTGCGTATTCCCCTCTCCTTTTCCACCACTGGAATATAGGGGCACAGTGGGGTGGGGGAAGTCAGTGGTCCTGGGGACCTTTTCGATTGCCTGTGCCACTAAATTTTTTTCACAACATGGATACCAATATATATTTAGGGTTTCGAAAGGATGCTTAGGGCCACATGCAGGATCTCTGGCTGGATGCATGTGTGTGTGTGAATGTGAAGAGACCAGGTCTGGGGTATGTAATCCCCCTGTTCAACTGGGCTGTCACTGGGGGTAGGGGGGAAGAGTTCATGGGAGGGGTGATTGGAGGAAGAGGGAGATTTGAGGTCGTGGATCTTCAGAGGGAGTGGGAGGCTTTCTGTTTTCTTGAATTAAACAGCTCAAGCACTTGTTTTTAGCATGGCTGCTAGCTCTTTTCCAGGTAGCAGGTTGACAACCACAGTGACCACCGATATGAAGGACAGAGTGACTTTAAGAAGCAGAAGTTTGGAAAAGGAATATGTTGGCTTAACGCTGGAGGAGTTGGACATCTGTGGAAAGCAGAGCTCTGCTCCTTCCTGTGTTTCCATATACCGAGATCTGCAGAGATCTGCAGCTCTGGCTTCTCTCTGGTTGAGTTATATTACCTGCATCTAGGGATGTTACACTCGAGGCCGTCTGCTCAAGCAAACGTCAAACATTTGACACAGAAGTATTGCAAGCATTGTTGCGATAGGTTGATTCACATGCCAGAGTTCACGTGAGCACACCAACCGAGGCCTTGTTACATCATCTGGGCATGTCGAGCACCTTTCGAGGGGCTGGGCTTGTCAAAATCGCGGAGTCAGAAACGTTCAGAACAGTGCAGCTTTTTGAGTGGAGGAGGTGGTTCTGGTGACGGTTCTGCATAATAAAAATTTCAAAACAGATTGAGGGAAAGCATCACATTAGTATTATCTTAGAGTAGAGTAGATTGCATTAGTTGACAGATATTTAGTAACAGACATACAGGACGAATAACACATACACTCATAGCCATTTACAACAAACTTCATAACGAGTGCTGATGTGAATATAGATTTTTTCAATTAAGAACAAATTATCATGTTATCTACACTAATATTCCATAACAGCCCCATTTTATCATTTCTATGGATGTGTGGGGAGACAATATAGATGACACATTGTTTATTGAACATTTAGTCAAATGAGACAGCGATGGCAGATGTCAATGCTTGCCCTCTGATGCATTACACACTCCAGCCAACAGATGGCCAGGTCCAATGTTTCAACACAATGTGTTAATTTCAGGCCATTCACTCGATGTTTCATGAGGCCTCGCTTTCACCATCCCTACCTGTATCTCCCCCGTCTCTCTTACTGTGTTGGTCAATGATGTTCCTCCTCCCTCTCTTTTTTCCCTACACGACCATCTTTTTTTTCTGCTTTCATGTTTCTATCAGTCATTTCTCTGTGTATTAAAGATAAAATGTGTAAAAGTTACTGTCATCTAGTGGCAAGAATGCATATAACAGTTACATCATATCTGAGAAAAAAGTAAAGATTCAGGGTTCCTACATCCTCAAGATCAGCTATCCTGTATTTAGATGTAGTCCTTCCACTTGGATCCCTTTGGATCCTGGCTCTCCATTGGCGTGGGCTTGACCATATGCCTGTGGGGGTGGGGGTTGCCCTGGGGCCTGCGCTCTGGGGGGGGGGTTGGGCGGGAGAGTGGGGGGTAGCGTTAGTGGGTGGGGGTAAGAGAGGGAGAAGGAAGATTGGGGGTGGAGTTGGGGGGGAGGGGTAGGGTTGGGGTGGAGCTTGGGGGGGATGAGTGGGGGGCTGTGGGAAGGTGTATATGGTTGGTGGGAGAGAGAGGCAGAGTTGGTGGGAGGGGGAGGGAGAGTGGGGGGTGGGGCTTGGGAGAGAGAGGGAGGGTTGGGGGATGGGAGGGAGGGGGGATGGAAGGGTCAGGGGGGTAGATGGTAGTGGGGACGGGAGGGTCATGGGTAGGGGTTGTGGGGGGGGCGGGGGGTACATATCTTTGTACTTGGGGTTTCCGCCCCTGGTATCGTGGTAGCGCCGGCCTGTAGGGGTTTTGCTCCGGGTGGGTTGGGCCCGCTGGGTCTTTGTTGGGGCTCTGCCAGGGTGGTATGGGTGGTCCTGGGACCTGTGGGGTGCTGTCTCTCTGTGCGGCCTGCACTTCGGTGCCCGGTCCCTGCCAGGCCTCCTTGCCATCGCCCTGTGCGACTAGGTGCCCCTGCTTCGTCATGTCGGGGGGCGCCTGCCTGGGGGCTTTCTCTGCTCTGGGCTCGGGGGAAGGCAGCTCCCACTGTTTTGGCTGCCTCGACTCTGTGTTCGGTGGGCCTGTTGGGCCCTGGGGGCCTCGGGCTCCTCCGTGACGCCTCGGGTTGTGGTCGTGCTCCCCTTACAAGCACTCAGCTGATCTTTGATTGCATGATCACAGGTTGAACACTCACACGTGCACGCCCACAAAGTGCTCATCTTCCATCTGCTTCCTGCTAAATGTTGTTGATGATTCTCTGCAGATGTGTTTGACAGTGGTTGGTATTGTAATTGTTATTTTATCTTTAATATTTTGCATATTGTCATTAATCCACGATATCTTAGTGCAGTGTTGTTTATATTGTTCTGTGAAAACTGTGATTTTTGCAGCTTAGGCACACTTTTCTTTTCTCTCTCTCTTTTTCCTTCCCTTCAACTTCTTTTCTTCACCTGCCAGGTACAGCACTGCTATATCAAGACTTTGTCCTTGGGAGTGGGGACAAAAAAAATTGGCAATAAAAATATTCAGAATATCAAGGGCAGCCAAATACATGACATGTCTCCCTTGAGCGAGCAAATCCGTCTGGCAAAAATGTGGTGCACAGATTGCTGTCCTGTATGCTGCGTTGCGGGGCAGGACAGGTTAAAAAAAAAAAAAAAAAAGAAAAGAAAATACACATTTAACGAAATTAAGAAAAAAAATGTTTTAGCCTCATTTTGTTGTTTGTTCTCAATTCTTATATAAATTAAAGTTTATTGTTTAAGGGACTGCCACCTTATTGTGCTCGGAGTGTTTTTGTTGTTTGTGACAGGCCGAACTGTTTCAGCTTGGTTTAATATTTTAGTTTATTGTTTGGCTGTGTAATGAAATGTTTGTTTTTTTTAAACCTTTGATGACTGATATTTGTTTAATATTTTATAATATATATATATATATATATATATATATATATATATATATATATATATATATATATATATATATATTTTATTTAATGTATCTATAATTTTACATGCTGTTTCCCCCATGAGGGATTGCCACCTTGTTGTGGTCATGGGGTTTGCGTGCCTCAGTGACCTTAAGAGCTACCCCTACAGGAGCTTTAGCTTCTGGTGGGACACCCAAGCTGGACAGGTCTTCAAGGCCTGACAAAGTGCAATCCATTTTTTCACACTTATAAACAACAAAACGACCACAAGCCTGATGCGCACACATGATATCCCATTCGCATTTCTGCCTGCCCCCTCATGTATGCATTCCTAGAGCTGGCCTTCATAGAAAATCATACTCCCCTCAGTTCATTGTGATGCAATAAATAAAAAAAAAACAGCTCAGCTAAGGACACCAATGGATTGGAGATTTTGTCTTTGATTCAATACATTATCCTGAGCATGAAGAGGATGGTGAGCGACAGTGGAAAGGAGAAAAAAAAACTCTGTTTTGAATGGAAGAAAAACCCCCAGAACGCTTGCTCCAAAATCAAACAAAGACTTAATCTTCATTGATCATTTGACCCTCATCTCTGTCCTCAATAATCATTATGAGACAATGGACTTAAATTTTGTTGTCAACTGTAAAGAAGTAAAGAAGTTATTTTTTTATTTCTCTTTTTTTTCCCTTTAAAATAATTATTCTTTTTAGGTTTTTTTTTTTCATTTTTAAAAGTAAAGAGGTTCTGAACTTGTTTCAAAATGTGACACAGCTTTATTAAAAATGGACACATTTCTGATAACATTTTACTACTTTTGAATTTGCTAATGTACTCAGACTTCATGTATGACAGTCGCTTCACTGAGCCAAAAAAAAATTAAACTGTGCAAAGATTTTTTCCAGACATTATAAGATTTTGTATTTATTTTCTAACGCTGTCAAAACTTTATACAATTATGACAATA